>NC_064760.1:23856015-23881255 GCF_011397635.1 Epinephelus fuscoguttatus
GCTCATCTACAAGCAACAGTGTTTCAGAGTGATTAAAATATGTCTCCACATCACATGCAGTTAAAGATGGATTGACGAAGCCTTTGCCCTCTTCTGAACAGAGCAAAATAGAAAAAAAAACACACAAAAAAACCTCCCTTGTACCCTCACAGATTAGAGATTAATGATATAGTTTGTCAATAACTATCAACAAGACAACAGCTAGTGTATTGGATCAAACACTTACTATAACAGATAAATTAAAAACAACCATACAACGCAATATAGTTAAGACAGAAGTAGTGAAGACCAATCACTTTAAATCAAGTCAATCCACAGAAAACACTAAGGCGGAACAGCTGTTACCAAAGTCACCGTGCTCGAAAAACTATTTGTGTAACCTGGAGGGGAAAGTCTCTCATTCTGCAGATACCTTATAGACTGCCTCAGTGACATTCAGACTGTATTTTGATGAATGAGGTGACAGACATTATGTCAAATCATGTTTATTATTGGTCTACAACACAAGAGCAAGCCTCAATCTTCAAAGTGAGACACATGTGACTCACAATGTTATGAATAAAATAAATGTCATTCACTCAGAGGATATAATGAAGCTAGTACAATCACTTGGACACTGCAGACATATCCATGGGACAGACATTAATGTGTCATATGACAAACTGAGATAAAAATTAAAAATGTGTTATTGTCTCTCACTACATTTGTATTATCTGTATCAGACACTTACACTGGTCAGATCAGAGAGCAACCACAGCACATGTTAGCAATCAACTATAACAAAACTCAAACAAAAGCAAGCCCAAATAAACACTGCTGTTAAAGAAGTGTAATGGACTCAGTTCAAATACGTGTATACTACAGGCGATGTCATCCACTGGAAGACCAGCATTAGTCAACAGTTGCATGTCTAGGTAGGTTTTCAACAATTTAGCTTTCAAATATAAAAATCCCGCGACCCTCAAGAGGATGAAGCGGTTAGAAGATGAATGAATGAATATAAAAATCAACACAAATTCCAAAGTGTAAGATTAATGTGTATATTTACATTTATTGATGTGGCACACATTTCTCTTTCCAAAGCAACACTCAGATGAGGTACAATCAAAGCACTAATCAGTAACCATCAACAACAAGTTTCACAAACTTTAGTTTGAAGCTCCTTCTAAGGGAAGTGGGTCAAGATTGCAGGCGTATGAAGTCGGCAATGGATGCACAAGAACTAAGATGGTTTTTGTTTGTTTTGTCTTTGTGATTGTAGATCAGAGGGAAAACAGAGAGATGTGTCTGCCAGAAACTTTTAGTAAATATGTCACATAATAAAATGACATTATAACACATACAGCCACAGATATCTATTCCTCTACAACAATGATTATCCAATTGTGTGTGTGATGTGTTTTAGCAGTGAGAGAAACTTAATGTAAATGGAACATGTAAATAAAAGCAGTCAGAGGTCATCACTGAAACTCAGTCACATTGTCCTGTTTATGCTGATAAGTAAAGTGGAGGCTTATTTAATTATTTAGTCAGCAATGATTTGATTCAAGCACTGCATGCACTCACATTTGATAAAATACATACTGTTAATGAAAAAGTGGAGACCAAGGTTTTGATGTCAACACAAAACAATCCTCGTAAAAAGGAATGTCACAATGTCACACCTTCACATGAGTAATGAACTGCTTTAATGCTGAGCAAACACCAATAACACCACATCTACAAATAAAAAAGCAAGCAGAGAGGTGACAAAACGATACATGATCGGAGTAACTTCAGAGGGGGAAAAAAGGATTTTTTTTATGGAAAAGACAACATATCTCCTGACTTGAACAACACACATAAAATATCAGGAACTAATTCATTGTGAGTCTGTCAGTGTCAATAATGTACTAACAAGCCTTGGGTAAAATCTAAATTATAACAAGACTGTAACTAACAAACCAAATGTAACAGCTTCACATTGTGAAAAAAGGGGCCATGGTTAAAATGAAATCAATTTTGCATACTGAACAAAAGCTTCTTAAAGGTGATGATTGAAATTGATCAAAGAATCTTTGTGAAAAATGATTTAGACAGACAGACGAATCAGGACATACAAACAAAAGGATAAATATGCACAAAAGAACAATTATGAACCACAACTCATTACAAGCCTCAAAGTAAGTGAAAACAATGTTTTGAGTTTGTATATATCCAAAAATCAAATACGCAATTGCATAAAATTAAGTATTTGAAAATAAAATGTGTACATTTATCTATACTTCTGTTTGTTAGTTCTTGAGTGTTGTTAAAAAACTTCTGACAAAATTGATGCTATGTGTTTTCACACCTCTAAACACTCACATTCTCCAAATGTTTCAGTAAAGTCTGACAGACATTTCCTTAAGGTCAGAAGCTTAAGTCTTAACTTTTAAAGCACCATCATGAACTCCTAACAACTTTCCGACCCATTAAAAGTGTATTAAAACACCACCACCAAAGACGAGAAGAATACAACCAAAATTACTCAAAGCAAAACACAAGGGTGGCCTCTTCAGGACTCAAGTGTTATGAAATGCAGCCCTACCTCAGGAGAAGCATCACTATCTCCAAAGGCATCAGCAAAGTCTGATGGACTTTTCCTCAGAGTCTGGTCAGCAGGCAGTGTGTTGTCATTGTAAGATGACACGAACTTAAAGTCACTGGTTCTTGAACCTGTTGTCAGGTAGGCGTCATAATTGTAAGTGCTGCGTAAAGTTCCTGTGCCGTCAACATCTGCGTAATTAGGAGGGAGATAAGCGCTGGGGATGGCAACTGCTCCATCAAACAACAGTCTGGGCTTTCTCCTGCGACAAAACCTCACACCCAGGATGATGATGATGAAGGTCAGGAAAAACGTCGACACAGACACCAGCGCGATGATCAGATAAGACGTCAGTTTGGAATTCTTCTCATCATAAGAAATGTCCTTCAGTTCTGGCACCTCAGCCAAGTTATCAGAAATCAGTAAATACATGGAACAGGTGGCAGACAGAGAGGGCTGTCCGTTATCTTTCACTGACACAATCAGGTTCTGTTTCATGCTGTCAGACTCGGAAATGTCCCGCTGTGTCCTGATCTCTCCGCTGTGGACACCAATAGTGAAAAGGCCCGGATCAGTGGATTTCACTATATCATAGGACAGCCAGGCGTTCTGTCCGGAGTCCGCGTCCACCGCGATCACTTTGGACACCAGAGAGCCTCCGTGTGCAGCTTTGGGGACCAGCTCGGTCATGAAGGACTTGCCCTCCGGCCCGGGGTACAGTATCTGAGGAGAGTTGTCATTCACATCCGATATGAACACACTGACGGTCACGTTGCTGCTCAGCGGAGGAGAACCGTTGTCTCTGCCCATCACGTGGACTTTAAAGCTCCTCAACTGTTCATAATCAAACGACCTCACAGCGTGGATCACCCCCGTGTCTCCGTTAACAGACACATAGGACGACACCGGGGCGCCGTTCACCTCACCGGGTAACAGAGAATAAATCACTGTACCGTTTTGTCTCCAGTCGGGGTCTCGAGCACTAACGGAACATAAAGTGGAGCCAGGTTTGTTATTTTCACTCACATATGCGCTGTACGACTGTTCCTCAAACACAGGTGGGTTGTCGTTGATGTCTGCTACAGATAACTCAACACTTTTAGACGAGGACAGAGGTGGAGAGCCCTCGTCAGTGGCAGTGATTGTAATGTTGTAATCAGACACTACTTCACGGTCCAGTTGTCCTGTGGTCACCAGAGAATAATAGTTTTTAATAGAAGGAACCAACTTAAAAGGGACGTTTTGCTGAATGGAGCAGCGGACCTGTCTGTTATTCTCAGAGTCTCTATCCTGCACGTTAATGATGCCCACCTCTGTACCAGGTGACACATTCTCAGGTATGGGGTTAGACAGTGATTTCAAATTAACTACAGGAGCGTTGTCATTCACATCTGTGATGGAAATAATTACCTTAGCATAAGATGACAGCCCTAATCCATCTTTTGCTTTAAGACGTATTTCAAATGATGTGGTGGCTTCATAGTCAACAGAGCCAATTACACGTATATCCCCCACCTTACGGTCAATACTAAATATCTTCTTCACATCTTCAGTAACATGTCCGAATTCATATGTCACATCACCATTGACTCCCTCGTCTGCATCAGCAGCGCTCACTGTGACCACTACAGTACCTACAGGAGAGTTTTCAGGCAGACTGGCTTTATAAACGGCCTGGCTGAACACTGGGGCGTTATCATTAGCATCCAGCACAGTGACGTGTATGACTACAGTACCTGATCTCTGAGGAGAGCCACCATCTAAAGCTGTCAGGAGCAAACTGAGCTCTTGCTGTTTTTCTCGATCGAGCTCTTTATCCAGAACAAGCTCTATTGTGTTTCCATCAACGGACAAAATGAAATTATCATTCTTCTTAAGGCTGTACTGCTGAACTGAATTCTGTCCTACATCCGCATCGTGTGCCTCCTCGATCACAAAACGAGCTCCCCTGACTGCCAGCTCGTGGATTTCAATATTGATCAATTCTTCCTTAAACTGAGGCGAGTTATCATTAATATCTTGAATGTGAAGACTGATCCGATGGAGCTCGAGAGGATTCTCCAGCACAAGCTCGTGTTTCAGGATGCACGAAGCTTTTTCTCCACAGTGCCCCTCTCGATCAATCCTGTCGGCAACAATCAACTCTCCGTTATTCAGGTTTATGTCACAGTAACGTTTATCAGTCCCGTCGGTGTCGATACGGGCTCTTCTGTTAGACAGTGCGCTCGTCTGCAGCCCGAGATCCTTGGCCATATTTCCAATAACTGATCCTCGTTTCATCTCCTCCGGAAACGAATAGCTCAGATCTCCATATGCGCCATGCAGAAAAAGCAGGAGGAAAGAGACGCCGCATGCGATCATTTTAAAATCCATCATCACGGATGAATTCCTAATATGTCTCAGGATCGACGCAACAAACACACTTCAACCACATAACACGAATAGTACTAACTGCAGTTCAGCGCGAATGTGTTTCACGGATCTAGACCACGCAATGGGCGTACAAGAAGGTCTGTCCACAAAGGACAGAGGATGTCATCCATTCTAAGGCTGGTGAATAGCGACACCGTGAGTGAAGTTCATAAATAACATTGATTTAAAAGTTCAAATGAAACACTGATAAATTGGTTGCAGCCTATATAACTTTGTCCACCAGTGCTCTAAATAAAACATAAGATAAATTTACCTTGGTGTTTACAACATTTACAACTACAGTAACCCACAACCATATCCAATAAGATACTAGCTGCAGTAAGAACTACTGTGCATTTAGTTAAATGCATCAAAGACACGAGTATGGGCTCAGGTGGTCTTTAAATTGTCAGAGTCAACACATATCAATGGCATCTGTCGGGACATTAATCTTTGTCAGATACAAGGATATGAGAAAAACTAATTGTCTTAATTTGTGACTAAATCTCAGCCATAAATCTTGATATCGTCATCTGATAATCATATAAAGGGGGTTACTGAGTTGTTTTTGTTTGTTTGTTTGTTTGTTTTTCTGCAAGCAGTAAACCAGGTGTCTATCCAACTTCCCTGAATGCGGCCTGGTGAAAGATGTAAAACTTAAAGGCTGCAGTCACAATAACCCTAATGTGTACTTCAGGTGCTATCCAAGACTTTCACCAGGTTGTACTTTCTTTAAAGTTAGCTTGCTGTCTAAATGTATGTAAGCCTGGGCATGACTGAAGAGATTTGCTGAAAAAAAAAGAAGAAGAAAAAAGCATGTGCCTGTTTGCAATTCAAATTATGATTACACCATACTTCAATTATCATTGTCATCATATTGCAAAGTTGTACAAGTTCTGAACACTATTGTCCCCAGTGGGATTAAGATAGTATCTCTCATAGAGGTGCACATCAGTGGGGTTATTTGTTTTTTTTTTTTTTGTTGTTTCTATATTTTTAGGTTTCAGCCCTATCTCAAGATAAACTAAAAGAATAAAGGCATGTATTGTTATAAACATTTTGTTTGACTACAGCATACATTAAATGTATGTGAACTAAACCCATGTCTGTAGGCTCTTGAGATTCTGACATCACCAAGTTAGTAACTACATCCAGTAGAAAGTAGGGCTGTCTTTGACCCCACTTGGCCTGACTTCCTACAATCATCTGCACCTCCTGTTGACAAATTATTCAATTTTCAAACTCCAGAAAGAGACAGAAACATGCACTGTGTTTACAGACAGTAAGTTTGTTTCAGTACTGAATAAGAAGCCACATCTATTGTCTCTGTATCTTAAGACAAAGCTCTGCAAATAATGAAGAGAAAACTCAATGCAAAATCACTAAGTCAGGAGACCTGCTGTGGGGAAACACCTCTCTGTAGACTGGGAGTGTTGTATCACTCTGTAGTTATACAGAGCTGGCGAAGTTTGTGGTGGTTTGGTTACTAAAGTTATATAATCATACATCTCTACAAAAGGTAAAAATGAAATAGGCTCAGCTTTCACCTAGCACAACACAACACATTCTCAAAAATGAAAAAAAAAAAAAAAAATCACCATTCAAAAAGGGACAGGAACGATATACAGGATACTGTCTGACTATCAGCATCTTCTCAAGATCACAACTAATGTGATGAAAGACTAAATAAGTACAAGCACCAAATATATCCCCATAGGACAGCCAAGTCATTGAAACTGACAAACTGCACATACAAACAACTCATTCAACTTTCTCTACATTTACTTCTATCTTAAGCGTCATGGAAGATGGCAGCACCCACAGACACAGCAACTCTTGTCGTTGTAATTGCGTTATGCTTGCATATTAACAATAAAGTTCTTGAAATGTAAAGCTGTGATCAAATCAGACAGTAATCAAACACAGCAAAGCTCAAACAAGAGAGGCCTGTTTAGCATACAAGTTTCAGAATGCAATTGGACTGACTTTAAATGTAAAACCAACATTATTCAGGCAGTGTCTTCCATCTGAGGTGTATGTGCCACTGTTACACAAAAGCAGCATGTGTGAGTAGGTTTTCAGTCATCCAGCTCATGATATACATACTGCCAGATACCAACACAACATATTTCCTTCGATCACCAGAGGAGACATGATCAACAAAGTCATCTATTGGAAATTACATATCCTGGCAAATGTGGCCACAGAATTAATTTTTGTCTTACACACTGACCATAAAATATCTTATTACTAAGACTAAGACAGCTGATAAATAATATATTATTTTTATGTTGCCACAAAAACAGTTGTGTCTGTCACGATTCCGGGTCACAACAGACATTTGTATTCACATTTCTGAGATATAAAAAAATATAGACTACACACTAGAGGAATGTCACTGTGTCATATTTTATGCAGGTAGTTATCAACAACAGGTTAATGATGAATATTCAGCCCCAACAAATTGTGTTTGGTTCATAAAGAAACTTCAAAACAAGCATCATGTTCAACACTCTTTACTTGAACAACTTCTGAACACCAAAATATGTACTTAAATGTAACACATCATGACTTTTTCCAGCACTAAATAACAATGCAGGACTGTGTTAATGGTTTAGATAAAGTACATATGAAGTGAGGAGGCTAATCAGTCATGGTGACAGGCATTCAGTCAGTTTGTCAATGACAATAACACTAGGATGATCAGAAACAGAAGTTTGGAGATAGATTGAAAGCATGGATTTTCAAACAAAACATCAAGTATATATTTGTTTTACTAGGCTACATCAACGATGAAAATAATTAACAGAAATCAAAATGAAACATTTAAAGGAAAGCAGTTTTAGAAATTACAAAGAAAACACGCGCGCGCGCGCGCGCGCACACACACACACACACACACACACACACACACACACACACACACACACACACTTCATTTGGACAGAAAGACTAGAACAACTCCGCAAGGACAAAGACGGCCCTCATTTTGAAAAGTTGGTGGATATATATTTATGAAATTAAACCTTTTAGAGTAATGCATGGTTGATATAACGTATTTGAATTTATGAAATTTGATGTCAGACTATAAATACGAGTTGAATAAGCTAAAACGCATCCCTACCTCGGGAGAGCCATCACTATCTCCAAAGGCATCAGCAAAGTCTGATGGACTTTTCCTCAGAGTCTGGTCAGCAGGCAGTGTGTTGTCATTGTAAGATGACACGAACTTAAAGTCACTGGTTCTTGAACCTGTTGTCAGGTAGGCGTCATAATTGTAAGTGCTGCGTAAAGTTCCTGTGCCGTCAACATCTGCGTAATTAGGAGGGAGATAAGCGCTGGGGATGGCAACTGCTCCATCAAACAACAGTCTGGGCTTTCTCCTGCGACAAAACCTCACACCCAGGATGATGATGATGAAGGTCAGGAAAAACGTCGACACAGACACCAGCGCGATGATCAGATAAGACGTCAGTTTGGAATTCTTCTCATCATAAGAAATGTCCTTCAGTTCTGGCACCTCAGCCAAGTTATCAGAAATCAGTAAATACATGGAACAGGTGGCAGACAGAGAGGGCTGTCCGTTATCTTTCACTGACACAATCAGGTTCTGTTTCATGCTGTCAGACTCGGAAATGTCCCGCTGTGTCCTGATCTCTCCGCTGTGGACACCAATAGTGAAAAGGCCCGGATCAGTGGATTTCACTATATCATAGGACAGCCAGGCGTTCTGTCCGGAGTCCGCGTCCACCGCGATCACTTTGGACACCAGAGAGCCTCCGTGTGCAGCTTTGGGGACCAGCTCGGTCATGAAGGACTTGCCCTCCGGCCCGGGGTACAGTATCTGAGGAGAGTTGTCATTCACATCCGATATGAACACACTGACGGTCACGTTGCTGCTCAGCGGAGGAGAACCGTTGTCTCTGCCCATCACGTGGACTTTGAAACTCCTCAACTGTTCATAATCAAACGACCTCACAGCGTGGATCACCCCCGTGTCTCCGTTAACAGACACATAGGACGACACCGGGGCACCGTTCACCTCACCGGGTAACAGAGAATAAATCACTGTACCGTTTTGTCTCCAGTCGGGGTCTCGAGCACTAACGGAACATAAAGTGGAGCCAGGTTTGTTATTTTCACTCACATATGCGCTGTACGACTGTTCCTCAAACACAGGTGGGTTGTCGTTGATGTCTGCTACAGATAACTCAACACTTTTAGACGAGGACAGAGGTGGAGAGCCCTCGTCACTGGCAGTGATTGTAATGTTGTAATCAGACACTACTTCACGGTCCAGTTGTCCTGTGGTCACCAGAGAATAATAGTTTTTAATAGAAGGAACCAACTTAAAAGGGGCGTTTTGCTGAATGGAGCAGCGGACCTGTCTGTTATTCTCAGAGTCTCTATCCTGCACGTTAATGATGCCCACCTCTGTACCAGGTGGGGTGTCCTCAGGTATGGGGTTAGTCAGTGATTTCAAATTAACTACAGGAGCGTTGTCATTCACATCAGTGATAGAAATAATTACCTTAGCATAAGATGACAGCCCTAATCCATCTTTTGCTTTAAGACGTATTTCAAATAATGTGGTGGCTTCATAGTCAACAGAGCCAATTACGCGTATATCCCCCATTTTACGGTCAATACTAAATATCTTCTTCACATCTTCAGTAACATGCCCAAATTCATAAGTCACGTCTCCATTGACTCCCTCGTCTGCATCACTAGCGCTCACTGTGACCACTACAGTTCCTACAGGAGAGTTTTCAGGCAGACTGGCTTTATAAACGGCCTGGCTGAACACTGGGGCGTTATCATTAGCATCCAGCACAGTGACGTGTATGACTACAGTACCTGATCTCTGAGGAGAGCCACCATCTAAAGCTGTAAGGAGCAAACTGAGCTCTTGCTGTTTTTCTCGATCGAGCTCTTTATCCAGAACAATCTCTATTGTGTTTCCGTCAGCAGCCAAAATGAAATTATCATTCTTCTTAAGGCTGTACTGCTGAACTGAATTCTGTCCTACATCCGCATCGTGTGCCTCCTCGATCACAAAACGAGCCCCCCTGTCTGCCGACTCGCGAATTTCTATATTTATCAATTCTTCCTTAAATTGAGGCGAGTTATCATTAATATCTTGAATGTGAAGACTGATCCGATGGAGCTCGAGAGGATTCTCCAGCACCAGCTCTTGTTTCAGGATGCACGAAGCCTTTTCTCCACAGAGCCCCTCTCGATCAATCCTGTCGGCAACAATCAACTCTCCGTTATTCAGGTTTATGTCACAGTAACGTTTATCAGTCTCATCGATGTCGATACGGGCTCTCCTGTTGGAGAGTGCGCTCGTCTGCAGCCCGAGATCCTTGGCCATATTTCCAATAACTGATCCTCGTTTCATCTCCTCCGGAAAAGAATAGCTCAGATCTCCATATGCGCCATGCAGAAAAAACAGGAGGAAAGAGAAGCTGCACGCGATCATTTTAAAATCCATCATCACGGATGAATTCCTAATATGTCTCATGATCGAAGCAACAAACACACTTCAACCACATAACACGAATAGTACTAACTGCAGTTCAACGTGAATGTGCTCAAAGTATCTAGACCACGCAATGGGCGTACAAGAACGTCTGTCCACAAAGGACAGAGGATATAATCCATTCTAAGGCTGGTGAATAGCGACACCGTGAGTTCAACAATAACATTATTTTAACATTTCAAATGAAACACTGTTAAATCGGTTGCAGCCTAAAAAACTTTGTCCACCAATGCTCTAAATAAAACAAAAGATTAATTTACTTAGGCGTTTACAACGTTTACAACTACAGTAACCCACAGCCGCATCCAAAAAGAGACCAGCTGCAGCAACAACTACTGTGCATTTCGTTCAATGCATCAAAGACAGACTCTCATAAAGGTGTGAATACAGCATGTATGCGCATGGGCTGAGGTGGTCTTTAAACTGTCAGAGTCAACACACTTCAGTGGTATAAAAGGTAATGAAATATGGTATTGAATAGCCATCAGTATGTAAAATAATATTTGTCAGATACAACGATATGAAAACGACTATAATTATCTTAGTTTGTACCTGCACCTCAGTCATAAATCTAGATATCAATCATCTGATAATCCCCTAAAGCGGGGTATTGAGTTTTTTTAATTATTTATTTATTTTAAGTTCAATCAGAGGGATATTTCTGGAAGCAGTGGACCAGGTGCCATTCCTTCTTTACTGTATGTGGCCTGGTGAAAAATGTAAAACTTAAAGGCTGCAGTCACAATAACCTGATGTGTCCTTCAGGTGTGGGATCCCAGACTGTCAACAGGTTGTGCTTTCTTTAAAGTCAACTTGTTGTCTAAATGTACTTAAGCATGGGCATGACTTCAGAGAGCTGCTGAAAAAAACATGCATGTTGCAATTTCTATTAAATTAAACAACACATCAATCATCATTGTCATCATATTGCAAGGTTGTACAAGTTCTGAACACTATTGTCTCCAGTGGGATTAAGATAGTATCTCTCATAGAGGTGCATGTGGTTGTAGTCCTATCTAAAGATAAAAAAAATTTAAAAATGATGTGTATTATGAAGACGCTGTTTGACCACAGCATAAATTAAATGTATGTGAACTAAGCCCATGTCTGTAGGCTCTTAAAATTCTGACAACACCAAGTTAGTAACCACATTCAGTAGAAAGTAGTGCTGTCTTTGACCCCACTTGGCCTGACATCTTGGCATCCTCAGTTGTAGAATGAAAACTCATGTTGACAGATGTTTCAATTTTCAAATTCCAGATAGAGAGAGAAACATGTATTATGTTTACAAATTGAAAGTTTGTTTAAATACTGAATAAGAAATCACATCTATTACCTCCGTATCTTAAGACAAAGCACTGCCAATAATGTAGAGAAAACTCAATGCAAAAATCAGTGAGTCAGGAGACCTGCTATGGGGACACACCACTCTACCAGCTCTATACAACTACAGAGTGATACAAAACTGCCAATCTACAAAGATTTTGGTGGTTTGTAGTCTCTTAAGTTATATAATCATACATATCTACACAAGGTGATAATTAAATAGGCTCGGGTTTCACCTCACAGTACAACACATTCTCAGAAATGAAAAAAGTCACCATTCAAAAAGCAACAGAAAATATATACAGGATAATGTCTGACTGTCAGCATCTTCTCAAGAACACAACTAACAAAAAGGCATCATGTAATGAAGAATTAACTGAGTACAAGCACCAAATACTGTATATCCCCATAGGACAACCAAGTCATTGAAACTGACAAACTGCACATACAAACAACACATTCATCTTTCTCTTTAATCTTAAGCTATATGGAAGATGTCAGTACACACAGACACAGCAGCTCTTGTTGTTGTAATTTCATTAAGCTGTGGTCAAATCAGACAGTAATCAAACACAACAGAGCTCAAACAAGAGAGGCCTGTTTAGCATACAAGTAAGAAGGAAAGTGGATTGACTTTATATGTAAAGACCAATATTATTCAGGCAGTGTCTTCCACCTGGGGTGTATATGCCACTATTACACAACAACAGCATGTGTGAGTAGGTTTTCAATCATCCAACTCATGATATACATACTGCCAGATACCAACACAACATATTTCCTTCCATCACTAGAAGGGAAATTGATCAACAGAGTCATCTATTGTAAATTACGGATCGAGGCAAATGCAGCCACAGAATTCATTTTTGTCTTACACATTGACCACTTGATGTCTTATTACTAAGTCTCATACACATTACACACTGTAAACTGCTATACAGCTGATAAATAATACATTATTTTTTGTGTTGCGACAAAAGCATCTGTTTCTGTAAAGATTTCAGGTCACCAAAGGCATTTGTATTCACTTTTCTGAGATATAGTTTGAAACAGCATTTGTATTATTTTAATGTTCATTTTATTAAAAAATAGACTTTACACTGGAAGAATGTCACTGTGTCATATTCTATGCAGGCAGAAAACAATAGGTCAATGATGAATAATCAGCCCCAACAAAGTGTGTTTGGGTCAAACAGAAGCTTCAAAACAATCATGATATCCAACACTATCTTTACTTGAACAACCTGTGAATACCGAGAAGTGTACTTCAATATAAGATATTATGACTTTTCCCATCAATTATAAGACTCAAATAACATCTCAGGAGTGTGCTAATGGTTTAAATAAAGTACATTATGAAGAGAGGAGGCTAATCAGTGACTATGAAAGGCATTCACTAAGTTTGTTATTGACAGTAACACTAGGATGATATGAAACAGAAGTTTGAAGATAGATTGAAAGAATACATTTTCAAACACACGTTAAGTATAATTTTTTTCACTAGGCTACATCAATACAGAAAATACCTTAAAGCAATCAAAATGAAACATTTAAAGGAAAGCAGTTTTAGAAATTACAAAGAAAACACAAACACACACACACACACACACACACATATTACTTAGGCTGCCAACTCAGATCTGGCCAGGAACTGCGGATGAAAACTAGCCTTTTGGCGAATTCTGGTATATTTACAGTTCACTGTTCATTAATATGCATTGTCCCTGATAAATAAACAAATAAATAAACACACACACATGCAATTCATTTAGACAGAAAAACTATATAGAACAACTGCACAAGCACAAAGAGGGCCTTCACTTTGAAAACGTTGGCGGAAATCTATTTATGTAATTAAACCTTTCAGAGTAGCCTAATGCATGTTTGAGTTAACGCATATGAATGGATGAAATTTGATGTCAGACTATAAACGCGGGTTGAATAGTTTAAAACGCATCCCTACCTCAGGAGAGCCATCACTATCTCCAAAGGCATCAGCAAAGTCTGATGGACTTTTCCTCAGAGTCTGGTCAGCAGGCAGTGTGTTGTCATTGTAAGATGACACGAACTTAAAGTCACTGGTTCTTGAACCTGTTGTCAGGTAGGCGTCATAATTGTAAGTGCTGCGTAAAGTTCCTGTGCCGTCAACATCTGCGTAATTAGGAGGGAGATAAGCGCTGGGGATGGCAACTGCTCCATCAAACAACAGTCTGGGCTTTCTCCTGCGACAAAACCTCACACCCAGGATGATGATGATGAAGGTCAGGAAAAACGTCGACACAGACACCAGCGCGATGATCAGATAAGACGTCAGTTTGGAATTCTTCTCATCATAAGAAATGTCCTTCAGTTCTGGCACCTCAGCCAAGTTATCAGAAATCAGTAAATACATGGAACAGGTGGCAGACAGAGGTCTGTCCGTTATCTTTCACTGACACAATCAGGTTCTGTTTCATGCTGTCAGACTCGGAAATGTCCCGCTGTGTCCTGATCTCTCCGCTGTGGACACCAATAGTGAAAAGGCCCGGATCAGTGGATTTCACTATATCATAGGACAGCCAGGCGTTCTGTCCGGAGTCCGCGTCCACCGCGATCACTTTGGACACCAGAGAGCCTCCGTGCAGCTTTGGGGACCAGCTCGGTCATGAAGGACTTGCCCTCCGGACCGGGGTACAGTATCTGAGGAGAGTTGTCATTCACATCCGATATGAACACACTGACGGTCACGTTGCTGCTCAGCGGAGGAGAACCGTTGTCTCTGCCCATCACGTGGAATTTAAAACTCCTCAACTGTTCATAATCAAACGACCTCACAGCGTGGATCACCCCCGTGTCTCCGTTAACAGACACATAGGACGACACCGGGGCACCGTTCACCTCACCGGGTAACAGAGAATAAATCACTGTACCGTTTTGTCTCCAGTCGGGGTCTCGAGCACTAACGGAGCATAAAGTGGAGCCAGGTTTGTTATTTTCACTCACATATGCGCTGTACGACTGTT
Organism: Epinephelus fuscoguttatus; assembly: GCF_011397635.1. Lineage (NCBI taxonomy): Eukaryota > Metazoa > Chordata > Actinopteri > Perciformes > Serranidae > Epinephelus > Epinephelus fuscoguttatus. Next base: position 23,870,864 of record NC_064760.1, read on the forward strand.
CCTCAAACACAGGTGGGTTGTCGTTGATGTCTGCTACAGATAACTCAACACTTTTAGACGAGGACAGAGGTGGAGAGCCCTCGTCACTGGCAGTGATTGTAATGTTGTAATCAGACACTACTTCACGGTCCAGTTGTCCTGTGGTCACCAGAGAATAATAGTTTTTAATAGAAGGAACCAACTTAAAAGGGGCGTTTTGCTGAATGGAGCAGCGAACCTGTCTGTTATTCTCAGAGTCTCTATCCTGCACGTTAATGATGCCCACCTCTGTACCAGGTGACACATTCTCAGGTATGGGGTTAGTCAGGGATTTCAAGTATATAACTGGGGCATTGTCATTTATATCCGTAATATCAATGATTAATGTTGCGTATGAAACTAATCCCAGACCATCTTTTGCACTTATCTGCATTTCATATGATGACACTTTCTCATAATCAATAGCTCCAGCTACTCTCACCTCTCCCGATTTAGAGTCTAAAGAAAACACGTTGTTACTTTCATCTGAAACATGATCAAATCCATAAGTAATTTCGCTATTTATACCTTCGTCTGCATCAGTAGCACTCACTGTGATCACCAGTGTATCCAGAGGAGAGTTTTCAGGCAGACTGGCTTTATAAACGGCCTGGCTGAACACTGGTACATTATCATTAGCATCCAGCACAGTGACGTGTATCATTACAGTACCTGATCTCTGAGGAGAGCCTCCATCAAATGCGGTAAGCAACAGCAAAATCTCTTTTTTGTCCTCTCTGTCTAATTCTTTGTCTAAGACTAATTCGCAGTGCTTCCGTCCGCCGGATTTTGTGTTTACATTTAATTTGAAATGATCATTCTGCTGTAGTGAGTAGCCCTGAACAGCATTTTCTCCGATGTCTCCATCGTGTGCCTCTCCCAGAAGAAACCGTTCACCCTTGTCCGCCGATTCACGAATTTCAATCTTGACTGAATCCTCTTTAAACTGAGGTGAATTGTCGTTAATATCTTGAACGCGGATACTAATACGGTGCAGCTCTAACGGATTTTCCAGCACGAGTTCCTGTTTTACAACACACGATGCCTTTTTCGCACAAAGCCCCTCTCTGTCAATCCTTTCTTGTACGATCAGGTCTCCAGTGTTGAGATTTACGCTGCAGTACTGGACGTTGTTATCCTCTGTATCGATACGGGCCTTGCGAGCAGACAGTCTGCCCACATCAAGTCCCAGATCCTTAGCGATATTTCCAATTACAGATCCACGTTTCATTTCCTCTAGAATAGAGTAGCTCACGTCTCCACAGACGGGGTGGAGGACAAGAAAAATAAAAGCAAGGCCGAAGAGCATCGAACATTTGTTGTATCCCATTGTTAGGAGAAAAGAGAAACATAAATGTTTGAATTTTCAACAAAATATTTCAACGACGTATTCGCGTTTTCCTTGGATATGTAGAATCATTTAACTTGCAATGAGATCACTAAGCGGTTTCAGTCCACTGCTGCATAATAGTGGAATCTGGCTTTAAATCGGTCGACTAAATGGGTGGAGAGTTTACGTGTAATGTCGTTTACTAGTGCACACTGACACCTTGAGTAATTTTGAGATATAACACTGGGATGTGGGTTTTTCTTGGATTGTTTTAAAAAGACACCTGTACAGAGAGCCTACAAATCAGTAAATAATTAAAGTATAACAACGTTAGGACTGTCGGAAAACAACTATGAACCGAGGTAAAAAATATTTTATGCCACTTAATGTAATGAACTATAAAAATAAAGATATAAAGAAATCATAAACAAAAAAATAATAATGTATACAAGCCAGCTGTATGCTTTGTGTTTGTTTTTGTTTTGTTTTTAAAGACAGAAAACATTTGAAATGGCTCTAAAAACTGCAACAAGAGAAAAACCTGTGTTCAGCACCATGGACAGAGAAACGATTAGCAGCATTCAAAAGGTTTTCCCTGTGAGAGAGCAACTGGGTGGATAGAGGTGCGAAAGACAAAAGTGCTACAAATACATAGAGAAACGGCAACCTGAAATTTATATTTTTAATGATCCGGGCAGAGAATTGACAGTCTGGGCATAATCAAAAAGAGTGTTACTGTGTATGTGTGATCATAGTGGGAGAGGAGGGTGGATGAGGTCAGTATCTCCAAATAAATGCTTGCAAAAAGAAAAGAGACGTGAAGAAATGTAACTTATGATCAAATAAAAAAAAAAAAAAAAAAATCATCCACGACCTTTGGAATCAATAATTAATTATTTCACAAAAGAAACCCTCCGAAATATGTATTTCCTCGTGGAATATATATTTTTAAAGATGAGACCCCACCCCCAAAAACAAAGACGGAGTAGATTATAAAAATGCAACATCTTGAAAGACGGAGACAGGTGATGATAGATGGGATGATATGCCTACCTCAGGAGAGCCATCACTATCTCCAAAGGCATCAGCGAAATCTGATGGGCTTTTCCTCAGAGTCTGGTCAGCAGGCAGTGTGTTGTCATTGTAAGATGACACGAACTTAAAGTCACTGGTTCTTGAACCTGTTGTCAGGTAGGCGTCATAATTGTAAGTGCTGCGTAAAGTTCCTGTGCCGTCAACATCTGCGTAATTAGGAGGGAGATAAGCGCTGGGGATGGCAACTGCTCCATCAAACAACAGTCTGGGCTTTCTCCTGCGACAAAACCTCACACCCAGGATGATGATGATGAAGGTCAGGAAAAACGTCGACACAGACACCAGCGCGATGATCAGATAAGACGTCAGTTTGGAGTTCTTCTCATCATAAGAAATGTCCTTCAGTTCTGGCACCTCAGCCAAGTTATCAGAAATCAGTAAATACATGGAACAGGTGGCAGACAGAGAGGGCTGTCCGTTATCTTTCACTGACACAATCAGGTTCTGTTTCATGCTGTCAGACTCGGAAATGTCCCGCTGTGTCCTGATCTCTCCGCTGTGGACACCAATAGTGAAAAGGCCCGGATCTGTGGATTTCACTATATCATAGGACAGCCAGGCGTTCTGTCCGGAGTCCGCGTCCACCGCGATCACTTTGGACACCAGAGAGCCTCCGTGTGCAGCTTTGGGGACCAGCTCGGTCATGAAGGACTTGCCCTCCGGACCGGGGTACAGTATCTGAGGAGAGTTGTCATTCACATCCGATATGAACACACTCACGGTCACGTTGCTGCTCAGCGGAGGAGAACCGTTGTCTCTGCCCATCACGTGGACTTTAAAGCTCCTCAACTGTTCATAATCAAACGACCTCACAGCGTGGATCACCCCCGTGTCTCCGTTAACAGACACATAGGATGACACCGGGGCACCGTTCACCTCACCGGGTAACAGAGAATAAATCACTGTACCGTTTTGTCTCCAGTCGGGGTCTCGAGCACTAACGGAACATAAAGTGGAGCCAGGTTTGTTATTTTCACTCACATATGCGCTGTACGACTGTTCCTCAAACATAGGTGGGTTGTCGTTGATGTCTGCTACAGATAACTCAACACTTTTAGACGAGGACAGAGGTGGAGAGCCCTCGTCACTGGCAGTGATTGTAATGTTGTAATCAGACACTACTTCACGGTCCAGTTGTCCTGTGGTCACCAGAGAATAATAGTTTTTAATAGAAGGAACCAACTTAAAAGGGGCGTTTTGCTGAATGGAGCAGCGAACCTGTCTGTTATTCTCAGAGTCTCTATCCTGCACGTTAATGATGCCCACCTCTGTACCAGGTGACACATTCTCAGGTATGGGGTTAGTCAGTGATTTCAGATTAATCACTGGGGCGTTGTCATTTATATCCGTAATATCAATTATTACTGTTGCATATGACGCCAATCCAAGACCATCCTTTGCACTAATCTGCATTTCATATGACGATTCTTTTTCATAATCAATGGATCCAGACACTTTAACTTCACCCGTTTTGGGGTTCAGAGAGAAAACTTGGTTTTCATCTGAAACATGGTCAAAACCGTAGGTAACGTCACCATACATTCCCTCATCTGCATCAGTAGCACTCACTGCAAGTACAACAGTATCTACAGGAGAGTTTTCAGGCAGACTGGCTTTATAAACGGCCTGGCTGAACACTGGTACATTATCATTAGCATCCAGCACAGTGACGTGTATGACTACAGTACCAGATCTCTGAGGAGAGCCACCATCAAATGCGGTAAGCAACAACAAAATCTCTTTCTTGTCCTCTCTGTCTAATTCTTTATCTAAGACTAACTCACCATATTTTCGTCCACCGCCCTTTGTCATTACATTTAATTTGAAATGATCATTCTGGTGTAGTGAGTAGCCCTGAACAGCATTTTCTCCGATGTCTCCATCGTGTGCCTCATCCAGCAGAAAATTGGCACCCTTGTCCGCCGATTCCTGAATTTCAATTCTCAGCGCCTCCTCTTTAAACTGAGGTGAATTGTCGTTAATATCTTGAACGCGGATACTAATACGGTGCAGCTCTAACGGATTTTCCAGTACGAGCTCCTGTTTTACAACACATGATGCCTTTTTCGCACAAAGCCCCTCTCTGTCAATCCTTTCTTGTACGATCAGGTCCCCGGTGTTGAGATTTACTCCGCAGTATTTTACACCGTTATCCTCTGTATCGATACGGGCCTTGCGAGCAGACAGTCTGCCCACATCAAGTCCCAGATCCTTAGCGATATTTCCAATTACAGATCCACGTTTCATCTCCTCCGGAATAGAGTAGCTCACGTCTCCACAGATGGGGTGGAGGACAAGAAAAATAAAAGCAAGGCCGCAGAGCAGCGCAAATCTGCTGTATCCCATTGTTACCATGAGAAAGACCACATACACACTGAAAATATGACAAAGAAGATAAAAAATATGTCAGCGATGTAGTCGTGATGCCTTCCAGCAAACAAAAACAGTCACACTGCAGTCCCACACGAAGCGGTTTTTGTCAACGGTGAAAAGACAGCAGAGTCAGGCTTTAAATTCGCTGAGACAGAAGGGTGGAGAGTGACCGTGCTCGCTCGTTTGCTGGTACACACTGACACCATGAGTGTAAGTTTAGGTATAACAACATGGTGTAGGTTTTTTTTCCCTTTCCACATATGAAATATACACCAGTTTAATTATCCTTATTTATCAGAAAACAAAAAACAAATACATTACTTACTATTTAAGTTTATCTTATCATGGGTATTGACACGTGATATTCTGCCATTAGACCACTTGTGACGGATAAAATTAACATTATCATGCCACTGTTGTAACTGTCCTTGGGGAGGAGCCCGTGTTTCAAACAACGATTAGAAAATGCACATAAACTATGTCTGAAGACAACAAGGAAAGTGCTTTCATATTAGATTTTTTTCTGTAACTGTTTCATTTTATATCAAAACTGCATGACAACTGATGTCCACAAATATAATGTCCATCGTTGATGAAATTATAGTCACGTTTTATTTTCTGTCTGCACTCTCCTCATTTTGTTAACTCACTGGTGTATGATAGGATCAATTAAAACATATGCACATATTAAATGTGTTTATATACCCCTTCTATTGCTCATATTCGTCTGAGAAAACACAGTTGACTTTGTAAATTTGCAGATAGAGTCCATGTGGGGATGTATTACTGTGTTTTAACCAACGAGTCTGAACCCCCCAGACCAACATTTGACTGTTATAGCCTTTAAATTGAAATGAGTGCTTTTAACCATGTCACAAACAGCTTTATGATTTAATTCAATGCACTGGATTCAGACACATCTCTGTCTTGAATCATGTGAGAATGTTTACAACTCAAGGATAGGCTCACACATCTTACATAGGTCATTGTGTTAATGCTTACAGTTCATATGATAAGCAACAACAAAATATTTGACAACACTTAAGAATCAGTGACAGAGGATTAATGTTTTAGTTCAAGTTTTAAACATTGTGTGCTATTGTTTTAAGTACAGTGCAAACTTCAAATAAGTTGACAGGGATCAACAGTTGTTGCAAAGTTAAAGGAAATGGGTCTGAAATCTAATTTATAAACCCATAATAGTAGAAATGCATCAAATACAACACTATCAAACTTTTTGGATAAAACTACAGATTCTCCAAGCTGCTCTGTAAAAACTTCAATGCAGAGACTTGTATTTGGTATGCATTCATTTGCATTCATTCTGTATTGTACAGTGTTTGTAATAGTGCTACTTGATACAGGAAAAAAAACACTATAGTATCTATGAGGGAAACAAGTGCAACACTTCTACATTGCACACAAAAAAAGTTAGTAGCGTGGGAGGGCACTTGATTCTAAAGACTGTCTGCCACAGTAATTCAAGGGAGTATGCACGTTTCACGAATGCACACGCCAATCATTATACATGAAGAAAACCAAGTTAGGACAGTGAGAGTCCACGTGCAAAACACACTAAACACAAAGGCTCCTTCTTTAATTTCATCTTAGTGCTCTAGTACCATATCCCATTACCTCTAAAATATGACAACCTTGTAATGAGTACAAACCCAGAAAAAACACCGACACTGGTACCATATTACAGCAAACACAGATTCATCTGAAATCATCAAGAAAATAGAACTATTGTAGCAAAGTCGGTAAAGTAGCAAATGCACTGAAAAGGAATTCAGCAAAGGGAAGAAATGCAAATACCGTAAAACCCAGAAGAAAACTATTTCTATAGAGGCATCAGAGGAGCAAACGGGTTCAGCACCAAGGACAGAGAAACAAAGACCCTAATTTTCAAAATGTTCCCTCACTGGAATACAGAAAATAACAGTGATGAAACCAGACAGAGAAACATGGACATAAAAAAAACAAAAGGCCTGTAAAACTGCAAACTATTCACATTAAAGAGGCGTATATGGGCATAATGGTGTGTGTGTGTGTGTGTGTGTGTGTGTGTGTGTGTGTGTGTGTGTGTGTGCGTGTGCGTGTGTGCGTGTGTGTGTGTGTGAGCACTGAAGTTCAGGTATAGGGGAGAGAGGTAGTTTAGAAATTGCTTAAGTTGCTCTGAGAGCAATTCAGCTTTGGTACGAGCATCTTTGTGGAACACGAGTTCAGTATGATAAAATGCGTCCCTACCTCAGGAGAGCCATCACTATCTCCAAAGGCATCGGCGAAGTCTGACGGACTTTTCCTCAGAGTCTGGTCAGCAGGCAGTGTGTTGTCATTGTAAGATGACACGAACTTGAAGTCACTGGTTCTTGAACCTGTTGTCAGGTAGGCGTCATAATTGTAAGTGCTGCGTAAAGTTCCTGTGCCGTCAACATCTGCGTAATTAGGAGGGAGATAAGCGCTGGGGATGGCAACTGCTCCATCAAACAACAGTCTGGGCTTTCTCCTGCGACAAAACCTCACACCCAAGATGATGATGATGAAGGTCAGGAAAAACGTCGACACAGACACCAGCGCGATGATCAGATAAGACGTCAGTTTGGAATTCTTCTCATCATAAGAAATGTCCTTCAGTTCTGGCACCTCAGCCAAGTTATCAGAAATCAGTAAATACATGGAACAGGTGGCAGACAGAGAGGGCTGTCCGTTATCTTTCACTGACACAATCAGGTTCTGTTTCATGCTGTCAGACTCGGAAATGTCCCGCTGTGTCCTGATCTCTCCGCTGTGGACACCAATAGTGAAAAGGCCCGGATCAGTGGATTTCACTATATCATAGGACAGCCAGGCGTTCTGTCCGGAGTCCGCGTCCACCGCGATCACTTTGGACACCAGAGAGCCTCCGTGTGCAGCTTTGGGGACCAGCTCGGTCATGAAGGACTTGCCCTCCGGACCGGGGTACAGTATCTGAGGAGAGTTGTCATTCACATCCGATATGAACACACTCACGGTCACGTTGCTGCTCAGCGGAGGAGAACCGTTGTCTCTGCCCATCACGTGGACTTTAAAACTCCTCAACTGTTCATAATCAAACGACCTCACAGCGTGGATCACCCCCGTGTCTCCGTTAACAGACACATAGGAGGACACCGGGGCACCGTTCACCTCACCGGGTAACAGAGAATAAATCACTGTACCGTTTTGTCTCCAGTCGGGGTCTCGAGCACTAACGGAACATAAAGTGGAGCCAGGTTTGTTATTTTCACTCACATATGCGCTGTACGACTGTTCCTCAAACACAGGCGGGTTGTCGTTGATGTCTGCTACAGATAACTCAACACTTTTAGACGAGGACAGAGGTGGAGAGCCCTCGTCACTGGCAGTGATTGTAATGTTGTAATCAGACACTACTTCACGGTCCAGTTGTCCTGTGGTCACCAGAGAATAATAGTTTTTAATAGAAGGAACCAACTTAAAAGGGGCGTTTTGCTGAATGGAGCAGCGGACCTGTCTGTTATTCTCAGAGTCTCTATCCTGCACGTTAATGATGCCCACCTCTGTACCAGGTGACACATTCTCAGGTATGGGGTTAGTCAGTGATTTCAGATATATCACTGGGGCATTGTCATTTATATCCGTAATATCAATGATTAATGTTGCGTATGAAACTAATCCCAGACCATCTTTTGCACTTATCTGCATTTCATATGATGACACTTTCTCATAATCAATAGCTCCAGCTATTCTCACCTCTCCCGATTTAGAGTCTAAAGAAAACGCGTTGTTGTTTTCATCTGAAACATGATCAAACTCATAAGTAATTTCGCTATTTATACCTTCATCTGCATCAGTAGCACTCACTGTGATCACCAGTGTATCTACAGCAGAGTTTTCTGGTAGACTGGCTTTATAAACGGCCTGGCTGAACACTGGTACATTATCATTAGCATCCAGCACAGTGACGTGTATGACTACAGTACCTGATCTCTGAGGAGAGCCTCCATCAAATGCGGTAAGCAACAACAAAATCTCTTTTTTGTCCTCTCTGTCTAATTCTTTGTCTAACACTAACTCGCAGTGCTTCCGTCCGCCGGATTTCATGTTTACATTTAGTTTGAAATGATCATTCTGCTGTAGTGAGTAGCCCTGAACAGCATTTTCTCCGATGTCTCCATCGTGTGCCTCTCCCAGAAGAAAACGAGCACCCTTGGCTGCCGATTCCTGAATTTCAATTTTAAGCGTCTCCTCTTTAAACTGAGGTGAATTGTCGTTAATATCTTGAACGCGGATACTAATACGGTGCAGCTCTAATGGGTTTTCCAGCACGAGTTCCTGTTTTACAACACATGATGCCCTTTTCGCACAAAGCCCCTCTCTGTCAATCCTTTCTTGTACGATCAGATCTCCGGTGTTGAGATTTACTCCGCAGTACTGGACGTTGTTATCCTCAGTATCGATACGGGCCTTGCGAGCAGACAGTCTGCCCACATCAAGTCCCAGATCCTTAGCGATATTTCCAATTACAGATCCACGTTTCATCTCCTCCGGAATAGAGTAGCTCACGTCTCCACAGACGGGGTGGAGGACAAGAAAAATGAAAGCAAGGCCGCACATTAGCGCGAATCTGCTGCATCCCATTGTTACTACACGAAAGACCACAACTGCTAACAACGATATGAAATGTATTTTATCCTTGATATCATCCAGTATATATATATTTAAAAAATCAACACTGCGCGGTCATACCACGAAGCGGTTTTGCAATATGTGGTACAACAACAGAATCAGGCTTGAAATTCGATGAGACAGAAGGGTGGAGAGAGACTGAACCCTCTCGTTTACTGGTACATACTGACACCATGAGTATTTGTCTGGGTATAACATGTGGATGTAGTATTTTTGACATGCTTAAATATGACTCTTTCAGAGAAGCTCAGTAGTCAAAATAACAACAACACAAACAACAAAAAAATAAAAGTAAAAATACAAATAAAAATAGCTCCACCATTTTAGTTTTTACCTCAGCATGATACAAGATGGCTTTGCCCCCCTTAATGTAAAAAAACAAACAAACAAAAAAGCACATCACAGACAGTAGGGATCAACTATTCAAACTGGATCTCGGAAACAGTCCTGTGTTTTCAAATAGCTTTTGGTTTGTCAAAATAGAGACAGCAGAGAAACTGAGAGAGAGGACATTTATGTTAGATTTCCGTAGATGTTTCCTTTTATCTAAAATCTGCACACGCTGCGTGAAAAATTACAATGATGTTCAAAAAATGTTGTGTCCCTTCATCACTGAAACAGTGGTCGTGCTTTTTGTTTCTTTGTTTATTCTCTCCCTTCCATCAAAATCTTTCCAATTCCATCTTACTGGGTTAAAATAAGATCAAGACAAATAGAAGAAAAATAGTTTAATTTGGACCTTGTGTAGTATTTGAGCTCACCTGCTTTTTATTTTGTATTGTTCAGATTGAAAGAATAAGTGAAAGAAATGATTTAAGCATTTAAATCAATGAGATCAAACCTAAGAACCATCATATTAAGTTACATACTGTTAACTGAGGCATTGTGTG